>NC_057810.1:256084728-256091356 GCF_018294505.1 Triticum aestivum
GGCCCGCCGCCGCGCCCCGTCGTTGCCGCCCTGTCCCGTCGACCCATCGTCGCCACCCCGTCGTCGCCTCGCCGGTGAGCTCGCCCCGGCCGCCATGTCCACACATACACACACACACTACACACACACACACATTAGTTTGTTTTTGTAAATTTTTCTGTTTTTTAGTTATAGAAATGTTAGAAATTATTTTGTTTTTTAGTTATAGAAATATTAGAAATGTTATAAATTTTTTCTGTTTTTTAGTTATAGAAATATTTATAGAAATGCTAGCAATTTTTCTGTTTTTTAGTTATATAAATATTAGAATTGTTATAGAAATGTTAGTTATATAATCAGGAAATTTTAGAATTAGTTTTAGTTAGATGAATTAGATTAATGTCAAATTGTTAGAATTTGCATATATATAGAATTTTAGTTATCACAATCCAATCATTTAAAAAATGTTACTTTTTGCGGGCATATAGTATTTGTTCTCGACGATATGCCCGGCCCACATCCTCGCCGTCGACCCGTTCGCGATGACGTCCTGCTTCAGAGGACCCATGTCCGGGACTGGGCTCCGCCGGGCTAGCACTGGGAGGTGCTACCTGGAGGGGCACGCCGCTTGGTGAGGAGCCCGGCCTCGGGTCCCGTGGTCGACCCTAATGTCCTTTGGTGGCGTTCGCGTGGGCCACATTTGGTGCAGAGGGAGCCGGCGCCGCCGGAGGTGGTGCGTCGCTATGTCAGGGAGGAGGACGAGCACGTCCATCGCTACATGGCTGCTATGGATGTTAGGTTCTCCAATACTTGGCAGGTTCTTTGGGCAGCTGACCGGAGATATGATCCTGTGACAGTTCCTTCTCTTTGGGTGTCCACCGCCCGTGCCCCAGGGACCGCGAGTGGCCTAGATTCTTCTGTAGTACTCGATCTTTATTAGGTACCTAGCCAGTGATGTATTCGATATATAATATTCGAGACGATGTATTCGAGATTATATATATTAAGACGATGATGTATTCGAGATTATATATTCGAGACGATGTATTCGAGATTCAGTTTTTCCTTATTGATTGCGTCCATGCATTGTAATTTGAATACTAAATTGTTTTATGTATCTTCTATATTAGTAAAGTAAAAGCTATCGCGGACAATACCGGCAGAGAGAGAGAGAAGAGGAATTGTTCGACATCATACGCAGCCCTCACAGGCTAGTTGATCTGAATGAAGCAGATGACGGCTCCCAATATCTGAACAATACCGGAGAGGTTGATGAAAAGATATTCGATCTCGACGACCGAGCTGATGCAGTCATGAACTATGATTATGATTATGATGACATAGACAATGTTTGTGATGACACAGACAATGTTGATCTTCAAATAACAAAGACTATCGGTGAGGTATATTTATATAAGCATGCATCATGGTGATCATCACATGTTTTTTTATTGAAGATATATTAACGAATCGATCTTTCTTCTTTCAGCCCTCCGGATCGAGCAAATCTGCTCCTACAGATAGCAAGACAAAGCGAGGCCCGGGCAGATTGTTGAAGGTGATGGTGTAAAGTACCACATTGAATCCACCAAACCTAGTGGCGAACCCCTCACGCCTAAGAACGTTGCGTACAAGTGGACTCGTCAGTGCGGAGTTCTTGTGAAGGACAAACTCCTGATCTCCATTCAAGAATGGAAAGAGCCAAAGACTAAATGTCCAGGTGTTACTTGGGTCGACGACAGAGCCAAAAGAGACCTTTTGAAATCTCTGATGGAACATTTCACCCTACCAGATCATTTCACTGAAGTAGATGTGGAGAAAGTCAAGGCCGCTGCTCTTAAGAAGATGGCAATTGCATTCAACACCCACAAGAAAACTGTATGGGCCAACTACCTCGCTGCAGAAAGGAAGACTCCAGATTTAACGGGAACACTGGAGAAGCAAAGAGAACACCGGGACGATTTCGTAACCTTCAAGCATTCAGAATTATCTAAGGAACGGTCGATGAAAAACAAGACAAATGCCTCAAAAAAGACGCAGTTCCATAGGCTGGGTCCAGGTGGCTACGTGGTGGGATTGCCTAAGTGGGATAAGTATGAGCAAGAGATGGAGGATGCAGGGATCACTCCGGTTACTAGGAACTGGCCCCCCAGGTGCAGAACTTGGTTCTATGCGCACGGGGGGCGTTGGATCCGAAGACATGCGAAGTTTCGCGAAAGGCAAATCTAAAAGGAGCCGAACAAAAGATAATTGACGCAATAGAAGAAGCTCGAAGGGGGGTGTTCACGCCCAACAGAGAGAACGATGAGCTTACGCGCGCCCTGGGAAATCCTGAACACTCGGGAAGAACACGAGGCAAGGGCGTTATTCCCTGGTATGAGGGCTTTTCAGAATGGAACGAGGACTACAGGACCCGTGCAAGAAGGAAGATGGAGGAGGAGAAGAAAAGGAAGCTGGAGGAGGAGCAGAGGAAGCAGGACGTAGAATGCCTTCAAGGCCTAGAAGCAAGGCACGCGGACCTGTCACTCAAATTCCAGCAGCAGCAGCAGCAGATCGACTCACTTAGCCAGGAAAGGGGGTCTTAGCAGCGGCAACAGCAAGCAGATGATCGTCCAACATTGGATAGCACCGTCCCATCCATGCCGAGAAGCAGCATTGGTTCTGCCCCGGGTGACACACTGCTGGATACATACTCTGTGGATGACATCATAGAGAACACTAACTGTGAGCAACACTCCAAAATGAAGAACATATCCATGAAGGTGGTGGACGTCGTTGCTTTTACAATTACCCCCGAAGCAACCTTCCATTGCATCCCGATTCCAGAGGGCTATGCTCGTGTCTTGGTTGATGAAGTGGTGGACCCATATTTGGGGCTACAGCTTGACATTCCTAGAGGTGAAGACGACCGCACACTGGGAGAGGCCATACATCGTATCATCATATGGAGAAAAGATTGCACCATCTTTCGAAGTCCACCGACACCGCATCGTCTGCCGACTCCTCCTCGAAGTCCGCCACCGAGTCAGCAGACTCCCGCTCCTCCAACTCCACGAACGCGTGAGCCGACTCCTCCTCGAAGTCCGCCACCTCCTCCAAGTCCTCGAACGCGTGAGCTGACTCCTCCGGTTTCAAGTCCGGCACAGCGTCATGCCACTTCTCCGGTTTCAAGTTCGGCACCATGTCAGGCCACACCTCTTGCTTCAAGTCCGACACATCGTCAGGCCACTTCTCCTAGTCCAACTCAGCCACGTCAGCCATCTCCGTCGTCTCAGCAATCGCAGAGGAGACACGTCGCAGCTATGATGCGTAGTGGTACAAGTCGAGGTAGTTCAGGAAGTACAGGCGGAGACAAGCGATATAAATATGGTCCAAGCCTCGCTCCTCTTCGTTAGAGGCCTTACGACATGACTAAGGAGCAAAACTAAGCCATAGTGCAGGCCCAAGTGGACGCCCATTTTGGACCGAAACCGGCACCGCCGCCAAAGGAGAAAGTGCCTGAGAAAGTAATTGACCACTTCATTCATATGGCTAGAGAACCAGCTCCCAAGCCTGTTGACTCGGACTATGAGCGCCAAATCAGGAAACTACATCGAGAACCACTAAAGAAGGAAGCGAGCTCGAGCTCGATCCAACATGCAGCGGGCAAAAAATGCAGGAAAACCATTCCCCGGCTGGGAGAACAGGCGGCGCAAACGATCCCCCCGCTTGTTGTGCCAACAACACATGAGAGGAGGTTGTGCGCCCAATATTATTGTGGGCAAACCGTTAACGTTCCCCAGCTAGGCGATGTGGTAATAATGGAGGAGCATATAATGCAGGCAGAAATGCTCAAGATCTCTGTTGGACAACTCCTCGAAATTGAGCCCATGTCTCCGCTTAGAGAGGAGGAAATAAAACGGAAATATATCCGGGGCCAACCTTTGGTCGAGCCAGACAAGGTCAAGAACCTCCCAACGAGAATGTATGAATTGCATCAATGGTACATGAACATTACCAAGATTTCCAATCGAGAGTCCCTCATGGTGAATGTCAAGAAGGAGCATTACTACCATGAGAAAGCTCTGTGCGTTGAGTATTCAGAACTATTTCAGTTATACAATCAAGACGCACTCGACAAATCTCTCGTCAGTTGATATTGTCGGTAAGTGATTTATTTCTGTAATTTTTGATCAATAATTACATGTAATTATCCTCACTATATATTCTTTTCTATGGTATTATATGTAGGATGAAGTTGTATGAAATGAAAAAATCTGGACGCTATGGCATTGGGTTCATTGACCCAAATACCATTAATGAGTACACATGGAATCTTGCAACTTCTCAAGCAAGTGTAGAGGAAAGCATGCTAGAGTTCTTGAAGTGCCTCAATAGCAATGAAGATATACTACTTCCTTACAACTTCCTGTGAGTCACACACTATCTTGTCATACAAATTCTTTTTTTGCTTACTAGCTAGCTAGATGTTAATAATTAAGTGTATACGATTTATGATAGTTGATTAATTTTATGCACATGCCTGCTTAATTAAGACATGCAAACGTGTGCGCATGCAGTTTCCACTGGATCTTGTTGGACATTAAAGTTGACCAAGCAATAGTTGAAGTACTGGACTCACTACTTAAAGAAGATAAAGACTACAGCATCATGAAGGGGATAGTCAACAGGTAATTTCAATCATTATTAACTATATCTTGGCCTATTATTAGTTCGTCATTTCCTGATATGAACTATTTAATAACCCCTTTATTAATTTTCTTTGCCGGCGGGCAGGGCTTGGGCAAAGTTCATCAAGGTGACTCCAGGCAAATGGCCAAAAAAGTTGTTTTGGCATCGACCAAAGGTAAGTAATTAAGTAGTACTAGCTAGCTAGCTACCATCTCTTTAATTCTTTTTTCAATACCATTAATTAATTATCATGCTTGATTAATCATTATCTAATTCAATTCCATTCTTGTAAAGGCCCTGAGGCAGGCGCCGGGGAATGGTATGTGTGCATTCTACGTTGTCGAGAACATTCGCATGATGGCGTCCGAAAGGAGCAGATCTCAAAGACAGGACTGGGTACGTTTGTCAGAACACTATTCACACCATTATCGATATCTTGTCACACAACTAATACACATGCATATTGATCTCCTTCTTAACAGTTCAGAGAGGTGCGGGATAAGCTCCTACCAGCGGACCGCATACTAGCACTTCAAGAGGAAACAGCCGGATTTTTGCTCGACTAGGTCATAGATCCCAAAGGAGAATACTATTACCCGCTACAGCCCCCATGAACCACTTGTCATCGTGCTCCGAAGGCACCAAGGCAACATGTAGGAGAAATTGTATATGTATATACATGTGTATGTGTGAATAGTTAATGGTGTTGGCTGTGAGACATTCGATGATTATATATATATATGCGGTTCTATGTACGAGAAAATCTATTTATATATATGCATAACGTGTACAATTTGTAGTATCGTGAAATACCAGCAAAAAAAGAATTAAATGGAAAATAAATCCAAATTGAAAACACAAAATTAAAGCCAAAAAAACACCCAAACATTTAGTACCGGTTGGTGTTACCAACCGGTACTAATGTCCTACACGCACCCGGGCCTGGCTCGTGCCACGTGTTTGCACTTTAGCGCCGGTTCGTGACGAACTGGTACTAAAGGGGGGACCTTTAGTCCCCACTCTTTAGTGCCGGTTCGCCAACCGACACTAAAGGCCGTCACAAACCGGCACTAAAGGCCGGTTCTGCACTAGTGATATCAGGGCCGCTATCAATAGTATCTATCTACTATCTAGTCAATCTCCGGTGTCTACTATGAGTTTCATGTTGGGTGGGAAACAAACAGTAAAGAAGCCATTATCTGTATTTATTAACTGAAGCCATTATCTGCTTGCTATTATTGGTTTTGGGTCTATCCACAGGTTGCTACCATCACTCTAGATTTCTGCATGCACTCCTTACATAATCTCACTATGTTTTATTCCTATGCATGGCAGTTATTGTAAACAATGGAACTGAACATGTATAGCAAAAGAGACGAGCCTTGCGTGGCAATATAATTTCATGCGGACGTCGCTCCATGGTAGGCGCAAAGGCAGCCCCCCTCCACGCATTTTGGATTGTAATCGAGAGGAAGATATCTGTTCTGAGGGGGATTCAGAAGGAGAAGATAACTCCTATTTACCCCCTGAGGTCTTCGCTCTAACTTGGCATGCTGATGTTGGTTATATCATGCATATGGTGTCTTGCATTGCTTACTATATACATCAAATATGCCATCTGCTTAGTTTAGACATCCTTTGTGCGAATGCCATCTGTATAGTTTATTCATCGTTTATGTGAATTATGCAACGCCACCTTGTTTAGCCAGGCATCATATATGTGAATTTTGCAATGCCATCCTGCTTAGCCAGTCATCTTATATGTAAATTATATCAGGCCATCCTTTTTTTTGTTACATATTACATTTGTCAACAATGTTAGTACATTCAACTGCTCTTCGTGTGCATCAGCCATTTGACACGGTGATGGCAAATTCTAGAGTGAAAACAAGGTCTTTTGAGTAGACTATGCTATCTGACGAAGCACATATCTCACTGGTTATGGATAGCTCCTTAGAGGAGGATTTAGAGACAGATG